>NC_057800.1:236288231-236291691 GCF_018294505.1 Triticum aestivum
CACCTCCGCCGCCAGATCCGGCCGAGAGTGGCCGGATCCACCTCTCCCGCGCCTCCCCGCCGCTTCTTCGAGCTCGCCGGAGCCGCCGCCGCCTCACCGGAGTTCTCGGTTCGCGTGCGTGAATAGTAACCCCAGATCTCGGAGGTTGAATTTTCTCCAAGTCCCTGATATTTTCAGTTCTAGTGCTCATGTTCGCAGCCCCGCAACTTTGCATCCGTAGATCCGATTCATGCATATAGCATATCAAAATGTTCATCTCAGAGAGTACATCATTTCATTCCATTGCATCATTTTCATTTGAGTTCATCTTGATACCCGAAATGCTGTTAGAAGAGGGCTACTTGAGATATTTGTCAGATCTGCTACTCCATTTAGGTTTTTGTCATTTTTGCCATGATTAATGTGTGCATGCTATGCCCTGATGCTCTACATATGTTTTGTTAAGGGTTTTGTCATTTTTCCATAGGTGCAACCCATGCATTTTTGTGATGTGTGTGGTGTCTAGTGCAAGCTTGCAAAGTGGTGCACTTAGTAATTCTGTTTTCAGGGACTTAGTAATTTCACTGTCCTGGAGCTGTTTATCTCATGTTGTCATATATTCATGTTGTTTCCTAGTGATCCGTGCCTCTTTTGAGGATGATCAGTAAGGATGTTTTGTTAATATTGTAGTGCTCTGTCCATCCATGTCTTTGTTTGCAATTATGGAGCACCCTAGCTTGAGTCAACCGAGCTCTACTTTTGCTACTTTGTGAATCTGGGCAGATTGTCAACTTGTTTGCAATTTTGCCGATGATGTTGTAGTTGATCCGTGCATGCTATGTTATTGTTCTTGCATTTTCTAGCTTGAATTTTGTGCCTTCGTGATGGATGTATGCTTGTCTTGCCATGACTTGCACCGTAGTGAGTGCATCGAGCTCGTAAACATGCCTACTTGAGTTATATTTCAGCTTGCTCCAGTTTTTACTAAGTCTAAAAACTGATTATGTTTTTGCTATGTTCACATGCTTGAAATTGTATTTTCTGACCTGTAGCTCCATGCCATGCTTTACTTTGCCATGTTCAGGTCCTGTAGCATATAGTTTTGTTGCTTCGAAGAGTGCTACCTGATCTGAAATTCCAGACAAGTGTTAATTTCACTAAGTCTGAGATCTCTTTGTCATATGCATTTTTGCCATGCTTGTTTGAACCTGTTAATGAATGAATTGGCCGTAGCTCAGTGCTAGACTTTTGTTAAGCATCTTGAATGAATCCCTGTATTTTGTTGTCATGTTTGGGTGCTGTAGCATGTTCATCTCATTGCATTTAGACGGCTACTTGCTGTAAATCGCAGACCGGTGTCATATTTGAATCGCTTGCCATTTCCAAACCGTAACTCCGATTCCGGCGTTCTTTATATCGTTTTCAAGCGATTTCGTCTCATATTTCCAGTGGCACACTTGGATTTCCAATTTGAGGCCAAGTTCATGCATTTCCTGTCATATCTTGCATATCGCATCCCGCATCGCATCCCGCATAGCATATCATCTTTGCATCATCTTATTTGATCCTTGCACGTGGTTGATTGTGCCCTTGTTGCTTGTTTGTCTTGTTTGGGTAGATCTGGGAGACGAGTTCGCTAACGAGGAGCCCCTTGAGTTTGCTTTCGAGGATCCAGTCAACTCTGACAACTGTGCAGGCAAGATGATCATACCCTCGAAATCACTACTATCTTTGCTATGCTAGTTTGCTCGCTCTTTTGCTACGCCATTGCTATGATGCCTACCACTTGCTTTCAAGCCTCCTAAATTGCCATGTCAAACCTCTAACCCACCATGTCCTAGCAAACTGTTGATTGGCTATGTTACCGCTTTGCTCAGCCCCTCTTATAGCGTTGCTAGTTGCAGATGAAGATTGAAGGTCGTTCCTTGTTGGAACATTTATTTACTTGTTGGGATATCATTATATTATCTTGTTATCTTAATGCATCTATATACTTGGTAAAGGGTGGAAAGCTCGGCCTCTCGCCTAGTGTTTTGTTCCACTCTTGCCGCCCTAGTTTCTGTCATATCGATGTTATGTTCCCAGATTTTGCGTTCCTTACGCGGTTGGGTTATAATGGGAACCCCTTGATAGTTCGCCTTGATTAAAGCTTTTCCAGCAATGCCCAACCTTGGTTTTACCATTCGCCACCTAGCCTCTTTTTCCCTTGGGTTTCCGGAGCCCAAGGGTCATCTTATTTTAACCCCCCCGGGCCAGTGCTCCTCTGAGTGTTGGTCCGAACTGAGCTGCCTGCGGGGCCACCTCAGGGAAACTTGAGGGTTTGTTTTACTCGTAGCTAGTCTTATCTGAGTGTGCCCTGAGAACGAGATATGTGCAGCTCCTATTGGGATTTGTCGGCACATTCGGGCAGTGTTGCTGGTCTTGTTTTAACCTGTCGAAGTGTCTTGAAGAACCGAGATACCGAGTCTGATCGGAACATCTTGGGAGGAGGTCTATTCCTTCGTTGACCGTGAGAGCTTATCATGGGCTAAGTTGGGACTCCCCTGCAGGGATTTGAACTTTTGAAAGCCGTGCCCGCAGTTATGGGCAGATGGAAATTTGTTAATGTCCGGTTGTAGATAACTTGAACCTTAACTTAACTAAAATGAATCAAACGAGTGTGTTACCGTGATGGCCTCTTCTCGGCGGAGTCCGGGAAGTGGACATGGTGTTGGAGTAATGTTCGCGCAGGTTGCTCTTTAGTTTCTCGCTCGTGCTTTGCCTCCTCTTCTCGCTCTCTTTTGCGAATAAGTTAGCCACCATATTTGCTAGTCGCTTGCTGCAGCTCCACCTATATTTACCTTGCCTTACCTACAAGCTTAAATAGTCTTGATCGCGAGGGTGCGAGATTGCTGAGTCCATGTGGCTCACAGATTACTATTACACCAGATGCAGGGCCTGATGATTCTGCTCCAGGAGACGCATTTGAGCTCAAGTGGGAGTTCGACGAAGACTCTCAATGTTACTATGTTTCCTTTCCCGATGATCAGTAGTGGTACCCAGTTGGGGGTGAACGGGACCATTGTCGCATGTTGGGTTCTCTTTTATTTTGGCATCGTAGTCGGGCCATGAGTGTTTGGATGATGTAATGTTATTTATGTACTTGATTGACGTGGCGAGTGTAAGCCAACTATGTTATCTCCCCTTTATTATTTATATTACATGGGATGTTGTGAAGATTGCCTAACTTGCGACATATGCCTTCAATGCGATTATGTCTCTAAGTCGTGCCTCGACACGTGGGAGCTATAGTCACATCGAGGGTGTTTCATGCGTGTCTTGGCGGAGAGGACGAGGAAGACGCGGTGAAGCTCTTGGGCTTGTCGGAGAGGCGAGGCCGTGGTGGTGGGTGCGACAATGGCGTGCGGCGACGACGGCAGCGCTCGGGCGCGGTGAGAGAGAGCGAGGGAGAGGAGGGGAGACCATGGGAGAGCGAGAGAGA